>NC_056725.1:111058221-111083221 GCF_019279795.1 Protopterus annectens
CTGTTGGACATTTTCTCCAGTAAAACTAACTACATAGCCAGCTTTAAGTCCCTGTAAAACTCATGGCTGCAGGGGGCCCCCTTAATCATCTTTGACTGTGTGGGGGCCCCACAAAAACTGCTGCTGGTTGGGGAAAAACGAGGAAGAAAAAAATGTATTAATTTCCTAATTATGCTCTTTAACCTGAACAGGGCTGAGTTATGACCCTGTTAGGATGAAGCTGATAATGAACATGAGCAAGGTAAGCACTAGAGAGATTGGCAGCCAAGACTGACTGATCTCAGTGCAAACTCTGGATTTTAAGACGAGCTGATGCTTCCGGTCATCAGGGATAGTTTCTCTTTCAGGTAGTTTTATAAATAATACCAGAACACCAGATACTGTAACTCTCAATTTCTTTGCTTAAGAATTCAGTGCAATCCCAACAATAATATAATAAAGGCTCAGAATCAGAAATATGTTTAAATATTACTCTAATTCACTTAAAAGGTTACTAGAATAACATATTTTGCATCAACATGTATTTTTGGACAATGAGTATAAAACTCAGTTGTCTGGATTGATTGAATGTTTGTAATCCTGAATGATTTACTAGCAAATCAGACTTTTTTATGAAGGACAAAGCAAAAGTATGAACAAAATCAGGGAATGTCTGTGAAATCAGGGACAGTGACAGTATGCATTAATCCTCAAAGAGACAAATCTTACCCCTTCTGCTGTTTGACGACTGCTAAACAGCAGTCACTGAACCTATGTGGCAGTACCAATGTTGCACAATGTATTGCTGTTTGCTGAAATAAGTACAAAACTAGTACTGCTGTGGCACATCTATATCACCGCATCGAAGATGCAAAATGTCGAACGCTCACAAGAGCAAAAATACCGAAAGTTGAACTCGTTATACCCTCCGCTAAATATATATTCCAACTCCGAGATCGCACTAGAGTGAGGAAAGGGCAAATATCCCAATCTCCACTGTACAGCGATCTCAAAAACGGACCCTCAACATTTCGGCACTTTCACTGTTGTGAGCGTTCGATATTTTACTTTTCGATATGGTGATACAGACCCTCTGTGGCTTATGTGTGTGTGTGTGTGTGTGTGTGTGTGTGTGTGTGTGTGTGTGTGTGTGTGTGTGTGTGTGTGTGTGTGTGTGTGTGTGTGAGAAAAACATCACTGATTTTTATCTGTGCATGCACCCAATAATGCCAGGACACAGACATTATTCTTCTGTGTATCAGTAAAAAAATGTACCTAACAAGTAATTATATTTCAAAAATAAGACATATATATCACAGAACATTCAGACACTTAGATATTCTTGGAGTCTGGTGGCCCCTACTCACCAGACTGTCTAAATGGATAATGGGGACTCCCTTAATCAAACTTGACTCTGTGTGGGCCCCCACCAAAGCTGTTTCTGGTTGGAGAAAAATGTATCAATTTTCTGAATACGCTGTTTAACCTGAATGGTGCTGAGATATGACCCTTTTAGGATAAAGCTGATAATAGCCTCTGTTTACAATGACACCCATTCTAAAACCAGCCCTGCTCAAATGTGTGTGTACAGAAAGCTGCTACGGGTTATGAGGGGCAGGAGATTGTGTAGTTATTACATCTTTAATTTGCATCACAGTCAAAAATTAGAGGTGCACACATAAAGTCATTATAGCTTGTGTTTGAGCTGAGGGCAGTGTTTCTCACAGACCTCAGTGGTGTACAAAGAAGGTTACTATAGCTTGTGTAAGAGAGGTGTACTGTCTAGGAGCAACAAATTTGAATATATTACTGAAATCAGTCACACAATCACGTATCAGGCACATATACATGTGGCTGCCTTTGAGGGCTAGGGGTGAAGAACATGCTATGCATATGTATATCAGCAGTCACTTGAAATATATGACTAAGGCAGTTTAAATCTCTGCTTTCATCCCAGTCTAACACCAGAGGGATGCAGAGGCAGTGACTGTCTTTTGTAGGGGGTTAGGGAGGTAGGTAGTATTCCCTGATAAGACTTAAGTATTCTCACAACTACTGGCTTGTTAGTTTACTGTAAGTTACTATTTTGTCAGCTTTGAAAATTAAGCTTTGGGTGCAACTTATGTCTTCCTTGAAAGAAAAAAATAAGACTGAAATTCTTTTCTTTTTCATGATTTTTGTTTAGGCCACCATTGGAGTAAAATGTTGAGAAAATGCTCTAAAATGCATCCCAGACCATCTGTAAACCTATGGCTTCTTGAGCCCTGGCTTATTTGAGTTATTTTCTAAATGGTTATTACTGTGCTGTCTTGTTCAGGAAAGGTGTATTGAAAGGATGCAAGGAAAACTAAAGCAAAACAGCAACAGTGAATTTATTTCCTTAATCATCATTTTGTTTAAGCCATTATTGGATGAAAAGGTTGTATAAAAAGAAATAAAAAATTTTAAAATACACTTCAGAGCATATATAAAGTTATGGCTTCTTGAAAAAGCTGAGAGTAAAGCAAAATGTGAGAAAAGGAAGAAAAAAGTAACATGCATGTTATGGGGAGCCCAAAGGAGGGGATCAGAGGAAAGGACTGGAGGGTGTGTGTGTGTGTGTTGGGGGGGGGGTGTTGAAATGTAGGCCCAGTCATCATTTCACTTTAAGTCCAGATCTGTACATAGAGTTGTTGCAATGTATCATTGTTGCAACTAAGGGCCAGTAACTGTAACTGTAACTGCCCTTTTGTTAGACAGGTCAAAATAGTGATAGTGTGGTACATAGGCCTGTTGTAATGTAAGAGTTTGTAGCAACAGGTCTGTCTGTGGATACTACTCCTAAAAGTTTGCAGCATGAAATAAAAGGTTGCTTAGGATGGATGGCATTGATAGGATGATACTTATACTGGAAGTGCCTAGGAGGCCCCCAACTTGACATTTGCTGGGGGCCCCCAAAATGCTAACACTGGCCCTGCTGAAGACAAATGTAGGTGAATACCTTAAATGGGCAATCTTAGGGTTTAAAATTAGGGTCCAAGTTAAGCTGACAGACGTCATGCCCACTTCGACACGTCACTTTCATTCCCACCCACAGTGTCATTTTACTTTTAAATATCCTGTAAATCCACAGTTTCAGTCTTATTTCAGCTCCCAGGATAAATAATCTTTGGATTTGTGTTCCTCTCCGACTTACAATGGGTTGGGGAACTATGCCCCCAGCTCCTGGCTCATATTTAAAATCAAGCATGCAAAATCTGAAGGTAATGCTACTCAATGCTAGAAGTCTAAACCTCAAAATGCACTCTCTCGAGACACTCCTAAAAATGGAGAACATCGATATCTGTGCAGTAACTGAGACCTGGTTAAATACTCCAGAGAGCACTCCTGCAGTACCAGGCTACAATTCTTACCACACTTTTCGGACACCAAACCAAGACCGAAACACTAAAGGTGGAGGAGTGTCCTTATTCACCAACGATATTCACACCTCCAGGCTAGTTGCCCAACACAATGCATCTGAAATTCTCCAGGTGCAACTAACACTAGGTAAGACTGCAATCCAAATTGTAGCCTGCTACAGATCCCCCACCATGCTCCAAGATTCTTACTACACCTTTCTAAACATACTGGAAAATATTAAGATACAACCAAACACCCTTATACTGGGTGATTTCAACTACCCTGCCATTAACTAGGAAAACTACTCGTGTACCAACACCTTTGCCCAACGGTTCTTGGAATTCATAAATTCTAATGCCCTGGATCAACTAATCCATTGTCCCACCAGAGGCTCCAATATCCTAGACCTGGTCATTACCAACATGGGAGATAGATGTTCCACGCCAATGGTCACCCCATCATTGGTCAGGTCTGACCATAAGCAAATCACCCTTGACAACCACTTCCACCTCCACCCCCCAGTAAGGAAACTCTAATGAGTTTAATAATCATATAAGGTTGAGCTATCAGTATTCAGTAGAAATAGCAGTGGCAGGGGTTTGCAAACTATAATTTACAGTAGGGGTGGACATTTAAAAAGCCACCAAAAATCAATCTTCTCCAAAGCCAACTTCATGTTACTTAAGTCAAAAGTGACAAACTTCATGGCACCCATGCAGACAGGAGCTGAACGTTTGACTGCTGAATCCTACACTAAGGCACAGTACAAGCAAATCCACTTGTGCATGAATCATGCCATCCCAAATAAAACCAAGATTCTCTCCTCCAAAAAAGGAAGCCAATATGGTGGTCCCCTGCCATAAACAAACTATACAACAGAAGGAATAAACTGTTACAGAAAAGAGGAAATTACAAGGATCCAAAAAACTCCCTTACCAGCCTCAGTAAGAAGCTGAGGTCTCTCATAAAATCCTCCAAAGCTAGTTACAAAAATAAAATTGCCAAAGATTCCAAAGACAACCACAAGGCATTCTATAGTTATGTCAAGAATCTAAATGGTAATGCTCAGATCTGCTCTGAGCTACAACAGAATGGTTTTAAATATACTGATCCCAAGGATATTGCAAATATCCTGGAAGATCAATTTAGTGCCAACTTCACCCCCTCTCACCCCCTAAAAAGTCCATCTCAATACCAAAAGATTGCCACATTTTGGTAATCATGGCCACACAGGCAGAAACCGCACTCTCCAAAGCTAAGAATACAGCATCCATGGGACCAGATGGCATCCTGGGCTGTGTACTATATGAACTACAAAATTAACTGGCACCTCACCTAAGTGTCATGTTTAATCATAGCCTCACCTCAGGCTTCGTGCCCACTAAGTGGCGCACAGCCAAAGTTATCCCACTCCACAAGGGGGGGATCCACCTTGAATCGGGGGAACTACCATCTCATCAGTCTGACGAGCCTGATCTGCAAGGACATGGAACACATTATCATGGAACTTATAAACTAAGACATTGGCAACCTTCAAACACTGGACCCCACCCAGTTTGGGTTTGTGAAGGGCCGATCTTGTCTCCTGAATCTGATTGACTTCCTCGAATCAGTTTCCAGAGCTGTGGACGAGGGTAAGGCAGTCCACACAGCCTATCTGGACCTCACCAAAGCCTTCGACACCATCCACCACTCTGGAATCATAGACAAACTTACTAAGCTGGGCATAAATCCCTATGTCACTTCATGGGTTGCCAGCTGGCTTACTGATAGAACCCAGACTGTAAAAGTAGCCAACTCCAAATCCAGCTCAAGGCAAGTGACAAGTGGAGTACCTCAGGGTTCAGTCCTGGGACCGCACTTGTTTGGCATCTACTTCTCTGAAGAACAGGCCAACACTAAGGGACTCTGGCAAACAAAGCTCGCAGATGACTGCAAACTGGAAACCAATATTGAATCCCCAAATGATGTGGATAGTGTACAAAAGGGCCTTACAGAAATAGATGCTTGGTGCCAGAGCCATGGGCTCAAGCTTAATGCCAAGAAATATATAGTTATCCCCTTTGGGAAAAACCATGTACCCATGAATTACCACATAGGTGGTAGTACACTAAACACCGAAAGTGTGATGAGAGACTTAGGGACATAGGTGGACAGTGATCTCACCTTCAATAACCACATCGTCACAACAGTTAGGAAATCCTTCTATGTGGCACACCTCATTACTAAGGGCTTTTCATCCAGAAAAAAGGAGGTCACATTCCCACTGCACTCATCCCTCATTAGAAACATTCTAGAGTACAATGCCCCATTTGGTATGTACCTCACAAGACATCTGCAACAGCTGGAAAGGCCACAGAAATGCCTCACTAAAAGAATCACAGGCTTAAAGCAGATGCCTTATGCTGACTGTCTAAAAAAATGTATCCGTACCCTGTGGCATATCGTCTGCTCAGAGATTATCTCTGCTTAACATACAAGGCCATGCAAACCCTGAGCTACTGGACATGCTCCACTTAAAGAAATCCCAATCCTCAGAGCCACACGCTCCAGGGATCTAAAACTTGTTGTCACAATGAACAAAACATGCTGGAGGGATATGTTCCTGTCCCAGAGACTCCTCATAATCTGGAATAGACTGCTCATACATGTCAAGCTGAGCGCTTCCTTGGCCCTCTTCAAAAGGAACCTTGACGATTGGATGGGAGATAGGAAATTCACCCCGGGGATCATGTCAGTCGCCCTGCTAGACAGGGGTCCAGGGAAGTAAATATTGTGGGAAGAAATATCCAGGGGAATTGTTTGGCTAGGATTGTATAGGCCCTAGGGCTGATAGCCTAGTATCAGCCTATGAACCTATGAACCTATAAAGAAAGCTGTGCCATGGAAAAGGGACATCAGTGTATATTAATTTTTTAAATTTCCATCACTCAAGCTTCTACAGATGTAGAAGCAGCCTGCTCATAAAAAATACTGCATTTGTCTAGTAATAGTCAGAAATCATGGCATATCAAACTAGAAGCGGAAAAAGGAACATAAGAGTGTGTCTACTAATGTTCCAACCTTCTGCCACACACTTGCTTTCTGTGGAATTACTAGAGGGTCAGAAAGTCACTACACCAGGCTAGTGTTCAAACTATAGTAAAACATGAAAGAAAGGGAATCATGGTTTCCATTACTGTTTCCCTGATTCATATGTTTTCTATAGGTAGAAGTCATGTCATAAAATTGTTGTAGATGGCTAGGATTTAAAATCACTACAGAATAAAATATGAAATGAAAGAAACAAAAAAACTCTGTTTACTAATGTTTTAAAAGCCTTGCATTACTGATGTGCTTTCTAGAGTAGCAGCAGCAGTCAGGTCATAAAATACCTGAAAGGTGACTTTTTTTCAATGGGTAATATGCACAGATTAAAGTAATGAATGGCTAACAGGGAGAACTGTTGTCAGTACAACTGAAATTTGAGATGGAATTTGGCTAACACCTTTGGAACTTCCTTCAGGTACTCTTCCCCCACCCCCCTCAGCCAAAGGTGAGCATGCTCAGAAAGGCGAACCTGAAATGTAAACAATGGCTGAATCAAAACAAAAAAATCCCTGGGACTTTTCCCTTTAAATAAGAAAAGTGTTTCTTGGCTCCTCCCACTAATTAGCTAGAGCTAATTCATATTCAGTCAAAGAACGCAAAAGAAATGTTTCCTGACTCTAGCCAACAACTTTTAAGACCTCAAGAAAAAACGTAATAAATTACAACAAACTGTGATATATTAAGACAAAAATCAAAAAGTAATGTAAATATCCAAACTTTAAATGTAGAAAATCCAAAAAATCAGTGCAGTCAAACAGCAGTTTTAAATTCAGAGCTGTTTTAGCTGTTTTAAACTCAGAGCTATTTCTGACAGAAACCTGTGAGATATGTTCCTGCTCTGCAGACTGCTGACACACTAATCAGAAGTTCATGCTTGGAGATGCCTGGTTTTAGTGTTTCTTACTGGCTCTGAAGTCAGGCTAGGTTTAGCAGATGCTCCAAGCTTTGTGCATATCTGATACCCAACATGGCAAGTCTATAACCATGGAGCATTAGGGACAGCATTGTGCTTACATTTTGGACTGCTTGCAGTCATTTAGGTCGCTGACAGTCCAGAGGTCTAGATGTACTTAGATGAGCTTTGACTAAAGAGATCTTGAAAACCTCAGAATGTCTTTGCTTAGCAGTATCAACATGCTTATCTGCAAAGAATTTAGCTTCCAGTTATACACAAATTTATATCTCTTGCACATGTTAACATATGTCTGAAAAAAGATAGAAGGTACACCACAACAATCGAAGCAAGGAAAGTCTGATGAAGCGTTCTTGGGAACGCGAAAGCGCTTACTTTGTGATAATAAACTGAGCTTCGCATTATTGGTCTGCTTCGATATATATAGTATCAACAAACAAAATAGTACAAATGCTTTGACTAGACATATTATAGATGAACTTAGCCATCAGTTTAAATATTTGATTATTGAGTAGGTAGTACCCAATATTAGAGTGGGTCCGTGGTCTTTGAATTTGGAAGAACAGGAGCTTCTATGGCAACTGAGGCTCAATGCACATTCATATCCTGGACTTAATGACTACTGCTCTCTAAAATGTATTTTAAAATTAAAATCATTATTGAGATAAAAAATATGTATGTCAGTGAACATATTATATATAATATGATAATATCTCTGAAAAAAAGTATATTACTGTATTAGAATATTGTTTTGTAATAAACTGAAACCTGAACATGTAGGAAATTGCAATTTAAAAATCACACGCTATCATTTTATAGGGTGGGTTTGTGATGTCATTAATTGACAAATGTACTTAAGCATCTATTTGTATCCCTTTTATTGTCTGAAGAAGTTCATTTACTTTATGTGAACGAAAGCGCTCACATTAAAAGGCATTTTTATTTACACTTATATAAATAATTTTGTTCTTATGTCTTTGTTATCTTAAGAACGCAGTCTGGTTATATGTAGAATTTTGCACTCTATACTTTGTACAGAATGCTGTCTCTGTAGTACTGCACATTTAAGTGACTGTAAGCTACTACAAGTAAATTAAAGTGAGCACTGATACAAAACAAGCTTCACCAAAGTCCATCTCTGGTGTAACTAAAGTTCGGTGTAACTTCACTAAAGTCCATCTCTGGTATAACTAAAGTCCAGCGTATGTCTATGGTGTAACTAAACTCTGGTGTAACTAAGTACAGCATGTATGGGACTGAACTAAAATCTGTTGCACCTCATTACAGCAAGTCTGTGGTGTGCTGCAGTCTGTTCCACTCCTTGAAACTATAAGCTGGGTGACTCCTGCTGCAGTTAAAACAGATAAGAGGTTCCCATTTTACTAAAACCAGTCACAGGGAGTTTAACTTGGGTGGGTAAACCTTTCAAATTTGAGTGCCAAGTTAATCGTCCTTCGCCCAAGTAGAGGAAACACTGGTATATTTCTCAGTAGATCTTAGAAGATGAAATGACCAATTACTGCTAATCGTCCTGAGAAGTTTGACTGTGGAGTCATAGTTCTTCAGTCTGTTTCATCCTTTTAAGTGTGCAGATCTTTGTTCATATGTTGTGGTCTCCTCCACTCCTGGTTGTCTGTGTGCATCACTGTTGTCCATTGCTCTGCTCAGATTGCCGATTAATGTGATATACTGCCTTCTTCTTTCAGTATAAATGATTTTGAAAGCTATAGTGAATGATATACTCAGGTCAAGGCTTAGTATAGGGTTTTGGCAAGGATCTCCATGCTGTCCCCCCCCCCCTCAGTCTCCCACTACACACATACATTAGTGTCCCCCATTCTGGCCTTCCCATACTATTCAGATTACTTTTTATTCTTCCTTTTCTCAAATTTTGTCTTACTTGTCAGCTGTCCCCTGCATTATTTATTTATTTGTCTTTCTTGACTGAGAAAAGTGTGATTGAGCAAAACCCATTTTCAGTGAGGCCTGTGGAGAAAAGGTCCACATTTATGTTACACATGATGTACATTTATAATTGAAGGGTAAAACATCTATACATGAGATTATTTACACAATTATTAAGTATTTCTTACATGAACATAACATGTTAACACAAAAGAGCCAGAAAATAACATAAATTTGCTAATTATTGAATAGATAAATAACATACAGTAAAAAATAATGTATTTATAAAATATAAAAAAAGATCAGAAGAAAATGAGACTTACTGAAGAACACTTCCATAACTAAGGTGAAAGAATGAAACAGACTCTTAGATAGTGTTCAGTGCTCTCATCCTTTTATTACTAATAAAAGGATGAAAGCACTAAACACTAAGAGTCCGTTTCATTCTTTCACCTTAGTTACGGAAGTGTTTTTAATTAACGTATTTATAGCATGATAGCTACAGAGAAAAAAATGAAACATTGGTGTTTTTGAGTTTAGTAATAATTTACAGACAGACAAGTAGAATGTAGCTTAAAAATGTTAAGAGAGATATGAAAGGAAACATTATGGAAACAAGCAGAAGATAAATGGACAGAGGAAGGACTGTAGTTAGTGGTGGGTGTAAGAGAAGAAGGAAATGTAAGAGTTTATGAAATAAGTACAGTATGAGGTGAAGTGATAAGCTACAAAAAATTGGGAAGCAAAGGGACTGTAAGAGTTGGAGAAAAAACTGAATAAAGCTAGCCAGGTGAGCAGGAAGAACAGAGCCATCTTTGGCATAGGTGCTGTTTAAGAAAAAAATGAAATTATTTAGGTTTTCTACCTATTTTTACTGTGAGGGGATTTAATTCTAAAGTTTAGACATATAATGAGAGTAGAGAGAGTCTCCAGCAGTGTTGAATATGTTATGGATACATAGTAAAGGTTTACTGCTACAACAAAGGTCTTTAGTGGCTGAATAGTACAGTAGAATATTTTGTAATGCTGGGCATTTGTCTGGAGAATACAATAGGTGGTGGGCAACGATTACTTGTGAGTATGTCAAATGGTTTGGCAGTTCAAGCCAATTTAATTGTTTTAATGCAAGGCAGTGGTGTGTTTTATAAGGCTGGTTGTTGCAAATGTAGCTATTTTGTAGTAGCAGGAGGCTAATTTAGTTTTATTTGTAGTGTTGATATTTGTAAGAATAAGGGAAGCATAAGGAAGGATGCATGTTACTGCTAAGGTAAACCTTGCTTCATCTGTCAGGTAGTGCTTAGCCCTACAGTGGGAGCACAGTTTTTGGTCACTTTTCTTGACAGAATGAAGTATGTGGTGATCAGATTTGAGGTTATCAACTATAATGACTCTGATTAGTTTAGTCTGGCTTACTGATTCTATTTTTGTGTTATTACTTGATGTAATAAGAAATATGTGTTTTTGGTTAAGGTGTTGTTTTGTAGTAAATAGATAAGCTTGTTTTTTTGGCATTAAGCAGCAAGTTAGATTTTTTGCCATATTTCAGTGTCAGTGAATAATTTTTGAGTGATTTCCTGTAATTTTGTTATGGATGGGGCAGATCAGATAAGGGTCGAATCATCGGCATATTGTACAAGTGGTGAGTGTTGTAGCAGTATGAAGTTTTTTTATGAAAATATTATATAGAAGCTGGCTGAGTATTGACTCTTGGTGAACACCAACACTGGCTGGTTGAAATGCTGAAAACTTTTTTGCCATTTAGTTGCTTGCAGATGATTACCCCGCGGTGGTGGTGCTGCAGTAGCATTGTCGCCTCACAGTAAGACGATGTCCGGTTCGATTCTCAGCTAGAGCGTCTTCTGCGTGGAGACATGCGTGAATGGGTGTACCTTCGTTGAAGGTTGTGCATCAGGCCTGGCAAGCTGGTACATAAAAATCAACTGCCAATCATTAGCGGACCGGAGTTCCGCTGTGGCGACCCCTAACTGGGAAAAGCCAAAAGGCACAAACAAACAAAAGTTTCTTGCAGATGATTGCATAAATAACTGTGAAACCATGAGGGGGAGGGGTAAGTGAGACCTAGAGTTGCAAGTTCAGGTTAAAGAAAAGTGAAGAGACATGGTTGCCCTCATTTCTGTATTGGTTTACTGTGTTGGTGAATTTGAAGAGGGCAATAGTAGTTCTGGGGTTGGGCTTAAAACCATGCTGGGTGTTGGAGTGGAGGTTGTGTTTGGTTATATATTTCATAAGTTGAGAGTGAATACATTTCTCAAGGATTTTAGAGAGGTTTGATAGGATAGCAATAGGTCTATAGTTTATTAACTCTGTTAAAGTACCTCCTTTGTGAAGGGGTATAATAATGGATATTTCCAGACAGATGGGACATAGTTTTCAGTTACTGACCAGTTGATTAGAATGGAGACAGGGAAGACTAGTGCTTCCGCACCTGTTTTAAGGAACTCAGTGGGAAGGTTATCGGCAACTGAGGTTGTTGCTTTTAACTTGGCTAGTAATTTTTTTATGGTTGATGTTGTGACTGGCTGAAAACTAAAAGACAGTGTATTGCTTTCAAGAAGAGATGGAAGTAGGAGGGATGAAGTGAGGTGTTCACAGAACTGACTGGATAAAATGAGTGTTGAACTGAGTGGCAATGGACTCTTTGATCTTTAAAGTAGAAGGACATGGTGTAGTGGTATGGCTGGGGTATAAAAGTTTATTTAGACAGAACCAAATACCTTGGGGTTGTTCTGGTACTTTTTTGGAGATTACTGTAGTATGATTTCTTGTCAGATTTAACAAGGATCTTCATATGGTTTCTGAGATACCTAAAATTTTGGTAGGCATGTTGTCTTATACCATTCTATCCATGCTTTACCTCCAAGCAGCATGAACTGTTTGGGCTCTTTTGTCAGCCATGGTGCTGTCTTAGATTTTACCCTTCTTGTTATGTTAAATCATTTAGCATTTTTTAGGAAGGTGTAATTGAAGTGAGTAACTGCTTCATGTAGGAGCATTACTAAATACATCCCAGTTGTATTGAGACAGGGTTGTAATAAATGTGTTTTTGTTAAATTTGGTTAAATTGTGTACTTGTTTATATATTATTTGTTCAGGTAAACAATGTTGTTGTCTGATTACATAGGTTGGGAGGTGGTCACTTATAGTATCTAGTAAGCAGCCAAAAGATTTTATATTATAGGGTTTGTTTGCCAATATCCAGTCCAGTGTGGACTGCCTGTTAGTGTTTTTGTTGATTCTGCTGATTCTGGTGGTAGAGTTTATTAGATGGGTGAAGCCAAGTATGTGAATAAAGTCTTTTGGTTTGCTGCTGTTTATGGCTTGCCAGTCCATATTAAAGTCACCATAATGATGAAGATTTCCCAGGGATGTGCCAGATATTCAGTGTAGGATATTTTTAGCTGTAGTGATGTTGTTGCCTGGTGGGATGTATACTACTGAGATACATATAGATTTATTGTGGTTGATTTTGAGGTATGCAATCATATCTGCAATCAGAAGTTTGGCATTATTACATTTTGGGATATTTAGATGTCTGGACTGGAGTTATTTCTAAGTTTTTTTTGTTTTTTGTTTTTAATAAATAATAGCAATACCATCTGGTCTTTAAGAATTCTGTCCAATCTGAGTGTGTTAAAACCTACAGGAATAATTTCATTGTCAGTTATTTCTTGTTTTAGCCAGGTTTCAGTGGTGATTAGAATGTCTGAAGAGTAAAAATCTAGACATGCATGGATATCATGAATATTGTTTCAGATGTTTCTAAGGTTAATGCTGAAAAGAATGAGGTTAGTTTCATTACCCGATGGGAAAATTGTGTTGGGAGCATTGGAAAGTAATGGGTTGTTCATGGTAGGCAGTTGATGTGTGGGTCCTGGTTAAGGTGAATATCTCCACTAAGGACAGAGGTGGGGTGAGTAGAAGTAAGGAGCCATTAGTAATTGTATCTGACTTGCAATACTGCTGATAAAGTGCCATTCTTAACTTTACTACATCTATAAGAGAAGAGATCTGAGCATGTATATTGGTACAGAGAAGAGACAGACAGGGAGAGAAAGAGGGTTTTGTGATGTAATGTATGTGTGTTTGTGTTGGAGTTAGGATGCATTGTTACTTTGTGGGAATATTATGGTAGTTAATGAAGTGAGCCAGTGTTGTGAGTGTACAAAGTAATAACACTGTCATTGTGAGTTTAAATGGTGGGTAGAAGATGGAGGTTTGGTAAGTTGATGGCTGTATGGCACATTAATGTAAGGAATGGTATGAGAACTAGAGAAAAAGAGGTGTGGCATAGGGTGGGGAGATGTTTGCAGGGTGGAATATAGATAGCTAAGGCAGTGGAGAATGGTTAGTTTGTGCGCAGAAAGCTGTATGGTATGAGTTTGTAGGCAGGGGAAATTGAAGATGTGAGTAGTGAATGATTGCATTCTTTCAACATATCCGAACTGGCCAAGACTGCACTCTAATAATGGTGAGGAAAATACTTAAATTAAGCTGGGGGTCTGGGTGCTGCTTTGCACCTAGAAGCAATAGTGTTCTAGATGTTCTGAGCTGCATTTTAGATGGATTATTTTTAGCAGCCATTGCAAACAATGATCATAATTAATGAAAGAAATTTAGTCTTACTCTATGACTTTTTTTTTCCTGCAACCTTTCAATGCACCCTAAATGACCAAGACTGCACTATAATAACTGTAGAGGAAACAAGTGAATTAAGACAGTGGCCACTAAACTCCCAAAAGTCATGTTTTTATGGATGTTTTGTGATGCATTTTATAGCTTTCATTCTTATTTTTTCTTTCAAGGAAGAGAAAAAAAATGTATACAATGCTTAATGTCCAAAGCTGACTAAACAGCAGTTCACGATAAAACGAGAAAACAAATGCTTGAGAAAATACATAAATTACATTTATTTATTTTGAGCAGCTTAGTCCCTCTATGCTAGTGACCTCTTTTCCGGGGAGACCTGCAGTGGTATTGCTACTTCTAATGGAAACATGACCAGGGCATCAGGGAACTTCCCCTACTTGTCACTGTTGCAAGTGGGACCAGTTTTGGAGGAACACTTTCTGTTTCTGTTCCAGGTACACAGGTAGCCCAGAAAAAACAGGGAGGCAGATAGAGAGGTGAAAGGAAATGAAGAAAAAAGCAAACAATGAAATAGGAGAATATGTGCAGGATTCTGAGGAAATGTTTCGAAGAAACCTGTTTGATGGAGATGAGTCAGCAAATGCTGAATGTATAATTACAGTCTTTCTGTCAGGAAGGTTGTGGGATAATTTACTTAAAGAAATGGTGGTGCAGAGTGAGACAGAAATTAAAGATGTTTCCTGGGGGGACATTATGGAGAAAATACAAAAGGAGAATGCAGAGACAATCCTGAATAGTGGTGAGATGGAAAATAAAATATATGCAGATAAAGTAAACAAATGCAAAAGTGGAGTAGCAGAAAAGAAGGCAGAATAAAATGAAAAACAGAAGTATGTGGCTAGGATTCAAGGTAAAGAAGACAAAGAAATGGGCAGGCATGAAGTGTGGGGCAATTTAATTGCTTCCATGGTTGTAAAAGTACATGAGGTAAGAGCATTCATTCTTATTAACATAGAGACATTTTGTGATATTATATATGGGGCTGTTTTTCAATGGAAATTTTTCTTGGAGAATATGAAAAAAAAGACTGTACTCCATGGAATTCTTATGTGATAAAAGCATTTAACATGGAAACAGAAAATAAAATAAATGTACAATTTTAAACAGAGGTAGAAAGAGAAACTTTGAAAGGGCATTTGAAAGCTTTACATAAAGAATTACTGGACATTGCAAAAGTTATGACAAAAGGGGTTAATGGACTGGTGGCTGGGAATGTAATATTGTGTTAAAACTGAAGGAGAAATAATTATACATATACTAAGCGTGATAAATGTGGATGAGGAATAAGGGTGTTGTAAACTACTGGGAACAACCCAAAAAATATGTTTTTTGTGGAAATGAAGGACATTTGATAAGTAACTGTGACAAAAGAAAATGTTATATTTGTGGGAAAATTGAGACATGATACAAATAAAATGTGAAATGAAATGTTATAAATGTAGCAACATTGGACATTTATAGATGGATTGCAAAAATGAAAATAAGAGCAAGGAAAGAGACAAATAAAGAAAATGAAGAAAGAGAAGACATTTTAGAAGTAGTAGAAACAGAAGAAAAACTAGATGAGAACAAATAATAAAGAAGACATAGAAGACTGCTCTGAAATATGTGATGAAGAAGACTAATTGAGCGGTAGTAAAAGGGGGAAAAGAATTCTATTGGTAAAAGTCAGAAAAAGAAAATTTAAAGGAATAAGTACAAAAGAAAAAAGAAAGGAAATGGATGAAAAATATATACAGCTAATGATTGGGGCTTGGTATAATGGTTAAGGTGTTTAACTTACAGACACAATGTACAGTGTCTGATTCTAACTTTGTTGTAGAAAACTGCCTCTTGGTAGAGAATGGCCTCTTAAGACAGCTGGCAAGATAGCTAGCAAAGAACTTATGAAACTATGAATTAAAGGAAAAATGACATTTTTAGAGTGTTCTGTAAATGTGAAACGTGATGTAGATGTAATTATATTAGAAGACACAACATTTTTAACAAATGAAAGATTACAAACAGAGAAACTATGGTATGGAAGGATAATCGGGAATATGGGAAATGAGAGATGTTCTGGAACAGCTGTATTCTGTAGAAATACAGTAAAGATATTAGACGCAACTTTAGCAAAAATAGGAAGATTTGCCACTGTAGATTTAAAATGTAAAGAGCAAGCAAACAGAATAACATTATATGCTTATACTAATTTTAAAGAAAGGCAAAGCTTATTTCATCAGATTTTAGACTATGCAGTGATAAATATAATTGTGATTTAAGAGGCAAGCATAAAAAGAAAGGAAATGATATAAGAAAAATGTTAGAAGTTATAAAATGTGATAATTAAAACTTTGGGACAAAAATTCATATACTTAAAAAGGGGTATGTATAGAACTAAAACAGATTATTGTATAGTATCAAAAAGTTTAGTTAAAGGAGAACAGGAGGTAGTTGAAACATGATTTTTTTATTATCTTGCAATGTGACTAGAACTAAAGGAAAACAAGTAATATATAAAATCAGGCAAAGGAGTAAAAAGGATAAATATAAAATGTTTTTAAAGTGGCAATATGATGTGAGAAAAGTAGAGAAACAAACATATAAAAGAACATATGATGATGCTGCATTGGAAAATTTAGATCATAATGATAGAAAGTAATTTTACAAAAAAAAAAAAGAATTATATGAAAGAAATCAAGAACAACTATAAGAATTGTTATATAATCGATGCTATTTTTTACAAGGAAAAAGAGAAGGAGTATTGAGTTACGTATGCAGATTAGTAAAGGAAGTTGGCAGCCTAATGAGAGAAATCATCATCATCAGCCCCCCTTTTTCCCATTTTTTTCCACATAAGGTTGGGGTATCATGTTAATTGTCTCCAACTCTCTCGATTCAGTGCCACACTCCTCCCTTCTTCAACACTCATGCCTGACTGTCACAGATCTTCTTTCACACAATCCATCCTCCTCTTTGCTGGACGTCCTCGCTTCCTCTTACCTTCTTCCTGTCTGTCCCAAATCTTCCTCACAAGATTGTCTTCTGCTTTTCTGCACATGTCCAAATCACCATAATCTGTTCTCTTTGATCTTTTCCATTTGGAGATACTTTGGCTTCTGCTCTTATGTCCTCATTTCTTCGTCTGTCCCACAGAGTGCATCCTTACCACCCTTCTCAGGCACTTCATTTCAATCACCTCTAGCTTCTTCAACTGTTCTGCCTTTACTACCCAGGTTTCTGTACCATACAGTGCTATTGGTTGCACTACTGTCTTGTACACCTTGCTCTTCAGCTTCTTTGGCATTCTTCTGTCATAGACTACACCTGACACTCTATGCCAGTTGGCTGTAGCCCCTCAGATTCTAGTTTTGACCTCTTCATTCAGACTTCCCTTCTCCTCAACCACTCCTCCCAGATACTTGAAGCTGTTTACCTATTCCACTATCTTCCCATCTCTTTCTATTCTCAGCTTCTTCTGATTTCCCCAATTTGCTGCCATTACCACTGTCTTATCTGTGCTTAGTTTCACCCCCATGTGCCTACATTTTTGCATTCCATTTTCCTATCCTTCATTGAAGTTCTAGCTCAGAGTCTGCCTGTAATGCCACATTGTCTGTATACAGCAGCTTTGTTGATCTGTGCCCTCTGACCTTTTGCTAATGTAGTCCATCACCAGTATGATCAGCAGTGGGCTCAGAGCTAATCCATGGGCTCAAGCTCAATGCCACAAAATGTATAGTTATCCCCTTTGGGAAAAAACATGTATCCATGAATTACCATATAGGTGGCAGTACACTAAACACCGAAAGTGTGATAAGAGACTTAGGGACACAGGTGGACGGTGGTCTCACCTTCGATATCCACATCGCCACAACAGTCAGGAAATCCTTCTATGTGGCACACCTCATCACTAAGGGCTTTTCATCCAGAAAAAAGGAGGTCATTGTCCCACTGTACTCATCCCTCATTAGACCCATTATAGAATACAATGCCCCATTTGGTATGTACCTCTCACGACATCTGCAACAACTGGAAAGGCCGCAGAAATACCTCACTAAAAGAATCACAGGCCTAAAGCAGATGCCCTACGCTGACTGCCTTAAAAAATTCCAGCTATACTCTGTCGCATATTGTCTACTCAGAGGTGATCTCTGCTTAACATACAAGGCCATGTCAAACCCAGAGCTGTTGGACATGCTACATTTAAAGAAATCCCAATCCCTCAGAGCCACATGCTCCAGGGATCTAAACCTTGTTATCACAATAAACAGAACATGCTGGAGGGATAGGTTCCTGACTCAGAGACTCCCCAGACTCTGGAATAGATTGCCCATACATGTCAAGCAGAGTGCCTCTTTAGCCCTCTTCAAAAGGAACCTTGACGATTGGATGGGAGAAAGGAAATTCACCCCAGGGATCACGTCAGTCGCCCTGCTAGACAGGGGTCCAGGGAAGTAAATAGTGCGGGAAGAAATAGCCAGGGAATTGTTATGGCTAGGCTTGTATAGGCCCTAGGGCTGATAGCCTAGTACCAACCTACGAACCTATGAACCTATGAACTCCCACTGGGAACCCCTCTGTGAGGCCAAATACTGTTTGTACTTGAATCATTGGGTCCTTGTACATAGCTTGCACTAATTCTACCAGTGTTTCTGGGACTTCAAACCACCGCAGTACTTCTCAGATCAGCTTTCTTGGGGCCTTATCATATCCTTTCTCCAAGTCTAGGAATGCTCAGTTAGACTCTCTCCTCATCTCTAGCTTCTTCTCAAGTATCTGTCCCACTGCAAATATCGGGTCAATTGTGCTGCATCCTGATCTGAATGTAATCTGCTCATCTCCCATCTTACATTCTACTATTCTGTGTATCCGTTTATCAGTAACCCTGTCCAAAACATTCATGCAGTGTGACAGGAGATTGATGCCTCTGCACTGCCCACAGTTGTGGATGACCCCTTTGTTCTTGTACACTGGCATGATTATGCTTATTTTCCAGTCATCTGGGATATGCCTTTCTCTCCACACTGCTATTAGTACCCTCAGGAGCACTTTCTCTCCTCTCACCAACCATCTTTATCATACCTGCTGTGACCTCATCTGAGCCTGCTGCTTTCCCTGACTTAATTTTCCTTAGTGCTGTTCTTACTTCTTCTAGGGTGGGTTCCTCTTCTTGTCTTATTGCAGGCTGTTTATGAGGCAGTACAGTTCTGTGGGGTTTTCTTCATTCAGAAGCTGCTGGAAATACTTCCTTGATGTGCTGTGGACTGGTGAGCAGGTTGTTGCTGGCATCCCATATGAAGAGTGTCTGACTATCTTCTTTATCTTTCTGTCTTTGCCTTGCAACCTGATATAGTTCCTTTGTGCCACTTACTGAGTCACTTTCCAGAAGTTGGTAGAGTGCCTCCAGTGCCCTATTCTTTGTTACTACAACTCCTTTCTTAGCTTCTTTGTTAGCTAACCAGTAGTCCTTCCTTGCCTGGTCAGTCTTTTCTATCTCCCAATTCTTCCTGAACTCCTTCTTTTTTTTGATGACTTCCTGGACTTCTGCATTCCACCACCAGCTTTCCTTATGTACCTTATTTCCATACCTGGCTCGGCCACATATCTTTTCTGTAGTCCTAACACATGCTGTTTTTAGGCGCTGCCACTCTTCAACTCCACCTATTTCCTCCTGTTCTTGGGGTGCTAGAGCCCTGAGTAATTCCTTGAACTGTTGTACTTTCTCTCCAGTCAACTTCCAGGTCTTCAGCCTGGTCTCTGTTGACCTTAGAGCCTTCTCTGACCACTGCTTGCAGCTGATTGTGGCAACTACTGGTTTATGCTGTGGGCCAACTGTTTCACTGGGGATGACTTTGCAATCATTGATTCTACCGCAGTGCCTTTTCCTTACTAGAAGAAAGTCTGCCTGAGTTGCATGTTGGCTGCTCTTGTATGTGATCTTGTGAGTGTTTCTGTTTCTGAACCATGTGTTGGCTACTATCAAGCCATTTGCCAGAGAGAAGTAAAGACATAAAACATACAAAAAGAGAAATAGAACTCAGGAAAAGATTATCAACAGTGTAGTACAATATGTAAAATATTTTTTTAAAGAAAATAGAAGGTAGTGAAAATAGCATGGAAAGTAAAAAAAAACTAAGAGAAAAAGAGAATACAGAGTTGAAAAAGGAGATTTCTTTAAATGAGCTAGATAGAGTATTAGGAGAGGTAAATCTAGATTCATCTGTAGGGCTAGCTGGATTAAGGCACAATATGTATAAAAATGTGAGAGATTAGCAACAATTTCCTTTTAAAGTTTCTGAATTAATTTTAAATCAAGGTTTTTGGCATACTTAGGAAGTGTATTTATGTTGTAAACACTATTTGAAACTGAATTATTGCAGATATTTTTTGATTTATATGGGGTTGTAGATTAAACCCAGTAAAAACAGGAGTTTTGTGCTGTAAATAAAGAAGGATGTTTAGGGTTAACTAACCCAGTGGTATATGCTGCTACATTAAATTTGTACAAAGTGATAAAGTGGATAAATGAAAAAGAAGAGCGATTAATAGTAACATTGAATATGTATGATCAATTTTGGGGTATGGTAAAAAAGAGCAAAAGAGAAAAAAGATTTGCATAAATGAAGAAATAAAATATTAACCAGAAAATTATTTTTGTGGAAAATACAAATTGATGATATAGAAAAAGAAAGAAAAGTATGATATAAGAATGTAATGATAAAATATTACTATGTAAAGCCATGGGAAAATCTAACAGGTGAAAAATGAAAACTATAAAAATAAGAAGCAAATGATGTAATATGAAAGTAGAATATCAAGATTTTTTTGTGGAGACTGGTAATAAGATAAATTGCCATTAAAGGAAGACATGCCATATAAGAAGAAAAGTAATAGAAAATGTTTACATTGTCAAGAAGAAACTACAGAACATGTGTTTTTGAACTGTAAAATAATAAAACGTTATGTATATGTTATATATACATGTGTGTGTGTGTGTGTGTGTGTGTGTGTGTGTGTGTGTGTGTATGTGCATGTGTATGTATGTATATATATATATATATATATATATATATATATATATATATATATATATATATATAAACCTCACTAAGAGGAAGTAAGGCTCAACGACAACCCTTGAGTAGGATAACAAAACTTTTACTGCTGAGAAAACTGAAATATTCAATCGTGCAAACACAAGTAGCCAGTGCATTACTAAACTGCACTGGCTATTTGTGTATGGTTGATTGCATATTTCTCAGCAGTAAAAGTTTTATTATCCTACTCAAGGGTCATCAGTGACTCTTTGTTCCTCCTAGTGAGGTTCAATTCATTTCTTAAGTTAGTACTCCCCACTGGATAGTTCTTTTTCTAGTTTTATATATGTATATATATATATATATATATATATATATATATATATATATATATATATAAACGTGTGTGTGTTTATTTTTATAGCTCTCTCTCTCTCTCTGTCTCTCTCTCTCTCTATATATATATATATATATATATATATATATATATATATATATATACATACACACACACACACACACACACACACACACAGACACACACACACACACACACACACGTTACTTCAAATGATCTAACCAGGAAATTTTTGACACCAAAATATCAAACCACAAAATACTGACAAAATCGAAGTTATACTAGGGAAGGGTTTATGCCCTTTCTCCACAGTTGTACGACCTGTGAGTTGGTGTGTATATATATATATATATATATATATATATATATATATATATATATATATATATGTGTGTACAGATATATATATATATAATTAGCAAATAATAAAAACCAGTAAGGCAGCCACAATACAAGTATACTTTGATAAAAATGAAGATAAAACAATGAATAAGTGCTTTTGCATAGTGCACGTTTCTTCAGATCCTAGCATAATACTAATACAACATCAATTTATAAATCAAGCCATCCTATCACAGAACAGTACATGAAACAGAGGTCATCTCTCTTTATGCATTGAGTTTACACCCACGTAAGGCAGGTTTTATGCTAACATAGGCATTAATGCCTGGATATCTATGAACCTGTAATTTCAAGATCCAACTTAACTCTGTTTGTTCTAGATAGTTATTAATATCACCCGCCTTGATAGTGCTAGTAACTTACTGTAGTACTCTAAAACTAAAATTATGTTCTGGTTGTTCAATAATATGCTTAGCTAATGCATTCTTAATATTTTTAGTTCTTATCTCATATAAGTGCCTGCTTACCCTATCCCTCAGTCATTTGATGGTTTTACCTACATAAAAGCAATGGCAGAAACTGCTGGTAGCTAAACAAACTACTTGCTTAGTGGTACAATCAGCATAAAATCTCAGTGTAAACATGAATATTTTATAGGGATGAATAAATTCTTGTTGCTTAGTTATGACTTTACAAACCTTACAGATTCTTCAAGAGAAAGTACTTAATCTAGTCCCCTTAGGTTTCCTACAACGCTTGCAGTCACATAATAGTTCTTTCAAATTTCTATTATTACTTTAAGTGAATGTGAGTACCCCTCACTAGATCGCCCGTTTGTTGATCTGTTGTTAAAAGGTGTCAATTGTTATTTATGATGGTACATATTACACTCACATCACTGGTATATTTGGTGATGAAGGATATTCTATGCTTGGTGAGGGTCCTTGAGGAGATGGCTCTAATCTGAGTATCATTGTCAACCAGTCTTGTTGACCAATATAACATTATAAACCTTGTTTACTAATTTTTTACTATAGCCTCTATTGTGAAATAACCCTGTAAGTGTGCATAGTTCTTTCTTCCAGTCTTCCTCCCTGGTGTATTATCTAGATATTCTGCAAAACTGACTCTTGGAATATTGGAGAAAAGATCCCTGGGATGCATACTCCCGTTAACTAACAACTCATTCCTCCAACATCCTCTACAGTATAGAGAAGTGGTGATATCACTATTTAGCTCTTTTTTAAGTAAAACATCCAGGAAGCCAATCTTCAAGTGTGAATACTTAAGGGTAAATTTAAAGAAGTTAGTGGTAGGCTCTAGGTTAAAGACAAACCTACATAGTGAATCCTCACCCCCTGACCATAATAAAAAGACATCATCAACAAAACATCTGTAGAACCTAATGTGTCCTGAAAATTCATTACTAGAAAGATGTTTATTCTCCCAAAAATGCAAAACCAAGTTAGCATATGAGTTGGCACATGGGCTGCCCATAGCAACACCCCATTTCTGCAAATACAACTGTTGTTCAAAAATAAAAACACGATTCTCTAGGATCAAATCTAGAAATGCACAAATCAAATTAAAAGTAAATTGCCAGTAAAAGGAAGTATCCCATATAAGAAGAAAAATGATAGAACATGTTTACATTGTCAAGAAGAAGGAACTACAGAACATGCATTTTTGAAATGTAAAAGAGTAAAAAAGTTATGTATATGTTATATATACATATGTGTGTGTGTGTGTGTGTGTGTGTGTGTGTGTGTGTGTGTGTGTGTGTGTGTGTGTGTGTGTGTGTGTGTTTGTGTGTGTGTGTGTGTGTGTGTGCGCACGCATGTACGTGTGTGCGTACGCATGTGTGCATATGTGTGTATACATACATATATATATATAAATATATATATATATATATATATATATATATATATATATATATATAAATATATATATATATATATATATATATATATATATATATATATATATATATATATATATATATATATATACATATATATATATATATACACATATACAGAGAGAGAGATATGAACCTCACTAAGAGGAAGAAAGACTCAACGACAACCATTGAATAGGATAACAAAACTTTTACTGCTGAGAAAAGTGAAATATTAAATTGAGCATACACAAACAGCCAGTGCATTACTAAACTGCACTGGCTATTTGTGTATGCTCGATTGTATATTTCTCAGCAGTAAAAGTTTTATTACCCTACTTAAGGTTAATAGTATTACTAGTAAAAACACATTTAATATTTAAAATCTCCGTTATGGCTTCAATGCCATAGGCATTTGGAATAGACGTAAAGAGATTCTTCACATCTAAGAAAATTAGCAGGGGTGTAGGGGTGCAACCCCCCCACACACACACACATAGGTGGGTTCTCGCAGAAACATTGAAAAATCTGACAAAATCTAACCACATAGAAAACCATCAAAAATCTAAAAAAACCAAACTGCATTTTGTCCATGTTTTTGTAGAAGCAAGCTCCCCTGCACCCCATGTGGAGGTGGTACCCCCCACGCTCCCCCTGCTAATTATATATACCAACTCTGAGGTTAAACAACAAAGAAGAAAGGGAGTAAACATTCCCTAGTATAACTTCTATTTTGTCAGTATTTTGTGTTTAGATGTTATTCTGTGTTGACACTTTGCAGTTTTGATTTATTGCTGTCAGTCATATACTGTTTTATATTACATGTAAGTAACTCACACACCCTAACGTACATGCATGCATACACACACACATATGCATATAAATATATATATATAATTATATATAATATATATATATATATATATATATATATATATATATATATATATATAAAATTATATATAGTATATATATATATATATATATATATATATATATATATATATATATATATATATATAATATATATATATATATATATATATAGATAGATATAGATATATAGCTATAGATAGAGAAAGAGAGTACTTGAAGTTTGAGCAATTGAAGTTGGAGAATATGCCCTTTCTCTAATTTTGTGCAAACTCAGAGTTAGTACATATATATATATATATATATATATATATATATATATATATATATATATATATATATATATATACATATATATATATATATATATATATATATATATATATATATGGGTCTACCTGAGAACGTCGACAGATGAGAAGACCGACAACAAAATCACCGACGCCAGAAGATCAACAAGTCAGAAGACCGACGGATGAAAACACCGGCCGGAGAACACCAGATGGGGAAAGGATGTGTAAGTATGCGGTAGTGACTGACGTTAGGGTGCGAGTAAGGTAAGTGTGCGATGT